>NW_027041952.1:364664-364900 GCF_035927965.1 Recurvomyces mirabilis | reverse complement strand
ACGACATCCTCCACTTATACATGGGGAACGACTAGCACGAAGCCAACGACATCCTCCACATACACATGGGGAACGACTAGCATGAAGCCAACGACTTCGTCCACTTACACATGGGGCACGACTTCATCGTCAACGAGCACAAAGCCAACGACTTCGTCTACTTACACATGGGGCACGACCACTTCATCGTCAACGAGCACAAAGCCAACGACTTCGTCTACTTACACATGGGGCAC